>NC_081554.1:184981953-184994870 GCF_963082655.1 Stomoxys calcitrans | reverse complement strand
AAGTTTCAGATCAATATCTCTATTTTTTAAAGACTGAAGCGTTATTTTTAACATACAGACGGACAGATATGGCTAGATCGTCTTCGATTTTTACGATAAGGAGTATATATACTTTATACGTAGGTTGAAGGTCATGGGAAAAGCCGTTGTAAAAAATTTCTGCCAAATTCGATGAGAATGGCGCCCTCTAGTGGCTCAAGAAGCCAAGATCCAAAATCGGTTTATATGGCAGCTATACCAGGTTATCTACCTATTTGCGCCATACTTAGCACAGTTGTTGGAAGTCATAACAAAACACCTCATGTAAAATTTCAGCCAAATCGGATGAGAATGGCGCCCTCTAGCGGCTCAAGAAGTCAAGATCCAAAATCGGTTTATATGGCAGCTATACCAGGTTATCTATCTATTTGCACCATACTAAGCACAGTTGTTGGAAATCATAACAAATCACATGATGCAAAATTTCGGCCAAGTCGGATGAGAATTGCGCCCTCTAGAGGATCAAGAAGTCAAGACCCAAGATCGGTTAATATGGCAGCTATACCAGTTTAAGAACCGATTTGAACCATACATAGCATAGTTGTTGAGAGTGATACTAAAACACCACATGCAAATTTACAGCCAAATCGGATAAGAATTGCGCCCTCCAAAGGTTGAAGAAATCAAGACCCAAGGTCGGTTTATATGGCAGCTATATCAGGTTGAGAACCGATTTGAACCACACTTAGCATAGTTGTTGGGAGTGATATCAAAACACCACGTGCGGAATTTTAGTCAAATCGGAGGAGAATTGCGCCCTCTAGAGGCTCAAGAAGTCGAGACCCAAGATCTTTTTATATGACAGCTATATCGAAACATGGACCGATTTGGCCCATTTTCTATCCTAACCGACCTACACTAATAAAAAGCATGTGTGCAAAATTTCAAGCACATAGCTCTACTCCTTCGAAAGTTAACGTGCTTTCGACAGATGGACTGACGGACGAACGGACACGGCTAGTTCGAATCAGAATTTCGACACGATATACTTTACTAGCTGACCCGGACCCGCTCCGCTGCCCCCTTTATATGGAACAAAAGTTTCCTTGGAATATTTATTTTCGAAAATTAAAGAGCTTTTAGTGAAATACCATGCTACGAATACGAATTTAAGTTTGGATGTAAGGTGTACTCCATTCTTAAAATACTCTATTTCAGCCCGCTACTCTTATGGTATTTGATTTATGGGTGTTTTCTGGGGTGATGTGGTCCCCTAGACACATGGCCCTGACAAAATATCAGCATCGTGCTTTTTTTTTTAAACCAATTTTTTAAACCACATATTGCCATTGGTCGAGGGGAGTTTACAGGATGAGGCGTCCCCCACACATGGCCTAAAATATGTTATCAAGTTCGTTTTCTAATCTTAAATACCACATATTGGCATGGTCGAAAAATGTTTACCCTTTTGCGGGGTGTTTTGGGGAAGGGGTGATGCCCTAAATACTTGGTCCTAAATTTGGATATCAAATTCGTATTCTACTACCAAATACCTTTATTTGAGCCCCATATTGCTATGGTCGTAAATTTGTCCCCTTTGGGGGATGTTTTTGGGGGAGAGGGGGCCCCCTAAACTCTTGGACCCATATTTGGATATTAGATTCGAATTCTAAACTAAAATACCTTTTATTTAAGCCCCATATTCCCATGGTCAGTAAATAAGTCCTGTTTGGGGTGGTCCCACATTTTAATACCAGATTCGTATTCTACTCGCAAATACCTTTCATTTGAGTCCCATATTGCCATGGTCGGTAAATATGTCCGATTTAGGCGTGTTTTGGGGGTTTGGGTGGTCCCCCTAGCACTTGGTTCGACAAATGGATATCAGATACGTTTTCTGATCCTAAATACCTTTCATTTGAGTCCCATATTGTCGTGATTTGTCTAAATATATGTTCGGTAGGTTTTAGGGTGGGGCAGCCCCCCTAGGTACCCCATCCGAAATTTGGATACCAAATTTTTATTTTTCGGGTACTATATGGGAACACACAAAATTTCGCTTAAATCGCACCACCCATCTCTGAGATCTGGCGTTTCTGAAAATTAGGGTAAGGGGGAGCGTCCGCCCCCCCTTCAGATATCAAAAAATGTAGTACCCTATTTGCACCACGGGATCATTATGCACCATCTGTGAAAATTTCAAGAAAATCGGTTCAGCCGTTTCTGAGGCTATAAGGAACACACAAACATACAAACAAACAAACACAAATTGATTTTTTTTATAAAGATGGGCCCCTAGATCAATATTTCGAGGTGTTACAAACGAAATGACTTGATTAGTATACCCGCCAAAGTATTAACAAAATTTACAAGATTTTTAGCTTGAAAACCATTATGTGCGGTAGCTTACCCAAAAATCCTAGCTTGTATAGTTTGGCAAGGTATGGCAACTCTTTTCGTAACAGTACACTCTTCAGCCAAGAAACATGGCCCACATATATTTTTTTTTAATGTATGTCAAGTTTGGTCTGGATATGAAAGAAAAAAACCTAGAAAAAAAATTAACATATGTTGGAATACATGTTGAAATATGGCAAAAAGTGTTGGCAAAAGTCACATTTCATCACCGTTGGTTTACGTTGTTGTTTTTTTTTGTTTTTTCTTGGTATGCCAACCATTTTCCGTGCTGCTCACCTCATACAGACTATTTCCACATAGATTTTTCATACGTAGCCATTTCGCCCAAGTGTTGTGGTTACGCTGGGTAATTGTGTGTGGACACGCACATTGCTAGGTGACTTCCCTTTGGCCTTCTAACCCGCACTAAAGGAATAGAAATGCCTGAATTGGTTTTTGCCTCTATTGTGCAACTTCTACATATGCAATTAAGTTATTTTCTCCCATGTTGAATCACTCGCTGGCACACTCATACACACGCAGATCCATAAACGTTCAACTATTCACTCATTCATTCATTCGTTTATTCACCCATTGATGGCTTTTCATTATTTTCGAGGTTTACCCTTGCTACCTACCAAGTTCAAGCCTTTAGCCCTGAGCACCATTTGTTCTCTTTTGTTGTTGTTTGTTTCAGAAGGGCTAATGACTATTTGGTGGCTTAACGTTCAACTATAGGAGGGCTTTTTTTCTTTGGTAGCAGTTCATACTAAAATTGCGTTTTATGACTTTATTATGGGGTGGAAAATAGAAATTTTGTGAAAAAAAGCGTTAATCAAATGCTGACATTTAATTCATAGAAGATAATCGTAGCTGTTTTTGGCGATCAGCTGTTAGTTTCAATTCGTTTTAGGGGAAAATGGGGGTATAGTAATTTTGTCATTCCGTTTGCAACACATCGAAATATCCATTTCCGAGCCTTTGAAGTATATATATTCTTGATCAGCGTAAAAATCTAGGCGATCTAGCCATGTCCGTCTGTCTGTCCGTCTGTCTGTCCGTCCGTCTGCCTGTAGAAATCAAGCCACAGTCTTTAAAAATAGCTGAAACTTTGCGCAGATTCTTAAGTTCGAAGATGGGCTATATAGGACTACATCTTGATATAGCCGCCATATAGACCGATTCGCCGATTTAGGGTAGGTCGATCTCTCCATTTAAGGTATTGGACCTATAAAAGGCGCATTTATTGCCTGATGTCGACAAAATTTGGGACAGTGAGTTATGTTAAGACCCTCGACATACTTCTGCAATGTGGCACAGATCGGTTCAGATTTGGATATAGCTCCCATATAGACCGATCTCTCGATTTAAGGTTTTGGGCCCATAAAAGGCGCATTTACTGTGCGATTTCGCTGAAATTTGGAACAGTAAGGTTTTTAAGGTTTTTGGCCCAAAAAAGGGGCATTTATTATCCGATTTTGCTGAAATTTGAAATAGTGAGTTATGTTAAGCCCTTAGACATACTTCTGGAATATGGCACAGATCGGTTCAGTTTTGGATATAGCTGCCATATAGACTGAACTCACGATTTAAGGTTTTGGGCCTATAAAATGCGCATTTATTGTCCGATGTCGCCATAATTTGGGACAGTGAGTTAAGTTAAGCCCCTTGACATACCTCTGCAATATCGCACAGATCGGTCCAGATTTGGATATAGCTGCCATATAGACCGATATCTAGGTTTTAGGTTTTGGGGCCATAAAAGACGCAATTATTGTCCGATGTAGCTGATATTTGAGGCAGAGAGTTTGGTTAGGCTCTTCGTCGTCCTTCTTCAATTTGGCCCAGATCGGTTAAGAGTTGAATATAGCTGCCATATAGACCGATCTCTCGATTTAAGGTTTTGGGCCCATAAAAGACGCATTTATTGTGCGATTTCGCCAAAATTTGGAACAGTAAGTTGCGTTGGGCTCTTCGACATTGTCCTTCAATTTGGCCCAGATCGGTCCAGATTCGGATATAGCTGCCATATACACCCATCTCTCGATTTAAGGTTTTGGGCCCATAAAAGGCGCATTTATTGTGCGATATCGCTGAAATTTGGAACAGTGACTTGTGTTAAGCCCCTCGATATATTTCTGCAATGTGGTTCAGATCGGTTAAGAGTTGAATATAGCTGCCATATCGACCGATCTCTCGACTTAAGGTTTTTGGCCCACAAAAAGCGCATTTATAATCCGATTTCGCCGAAATTTGGGACAGTGACTTGTGTTAAGCCCCTCGATATATTTCTGCAATGTGGTTCAGATCGGTTTAGATTTGGATATAGCTGCCACATAGACCGAACCCTCGATTTAAGGTTTTGGGCCCATAAAAGGCGCATTTATTGTCCGATGTTGCCGAAATTTGGTACAGTAATTTGCGTTGAGCTCTTCGACATTGTTCTTCAATTTGGCCCAGATCGGTTCAGATTCAGATATAGCTGCCATATAGACCGATCTCTCGATTTATGGTTTTGGGCCCATAAAAGTCGCATTTATTCTGCGATTTCGCCAAAATTTGGGACAGTGAGTTGTGTTGGGCTCTTCGATATTCTTCTTCAATTTGGCCCAGATCGGTTAAGATTTGAATATAGCTGCCATATAGACCGATTTTTCCCAAAGCTAAGGGTAGTTTTAGTACCTTTTCCCAAAACAAAGGGTGGTTTATATACCCTTTCCCAAAGAAAAGGGTAGTTTTAATACCCTTTTTCAAATGGAAGTGTAATTTCAATACCCTTTCCCAAAGGAAAGGGTAGATTTAGTATCCTTTTCAAATGCAAAGGTTAGTTTTAGTACCCTCTTCCGAAAGAAAGTGCAGTTCTAGTACCCGTATCCAAAGGAAAGGGTAGTTTTAGTACCATTTTTCAAAGGAAAGTGCAGTTCCAGTACCCTTGTCCAAAGGAAAGGGTGGTTTTAGAACCCTTTTCCTAAGAAAAGGGTAGTTTTCAAACGCTCTTCCAAAAAGAAGGGCAGTTTGAGAAACTGCTCCCAAAGAATAGGACAGTTTCAGTAGCTGTTCCAACTGAAAAGGGTAATTTTATTACCCTTTTGCAAAAAAATTTATAGTCTCATAATGCTTTCTGAAAGAAGACGGTAGTTTATTACCCTATCCCAAAAAAAAAAAAAATCTCCTATTACCAGTTTTCCTAAGGAAGGGGACGTCTTCGAAATTTTCCGCAAAAGAAGGTTTAGTTTTAGTTCTTTTTCCCAATGGAAAGCGTAGTTTTTGTACAATTTCCCAAAAGAACTGCACTTTTTCTATAGAAAGTATAGATCTATGGCCCTTTTCCTTAGGAAAGGTTAAGTTTATTACCCTCTTCCAAGGGATAGGGTAGTTTTTTTCCTTTTCAAAGTGTAAGTGTAGTTTTATTTCCCTTTGCCTAAGGAAAGGTTAGATTTTTATACCCTCCACCATAGAATGGTGGTATACTAATTTCGTCATTCTGTTTGTAACTCCCTAAAATAATCGTCCAAGATCCCATAAATAAATAATTTCTTGATCGTCATGACATTTTCAGTCGATCTAGCCATGTCAGTCCGTCCGTCCGTCGAAAGCCTGCAAACCTGCGAAGGAGTAAAGCTAAGCGCTTGAAGTTTTGCATAAATAATTCTTATTAGTGTAGGTCGGTTGGGATAGTAGATGGGCCATATCGGTCCATGTTTTCATATAGCTGCCATATAAACCGATCTTGGATCTTGACTTCTTGAGCCACTAGAGGGCGCAATTCTCATCTAGTTTGGCTGAAATTTTGCATGGGGTGTTTTGTTATGATTTCCATAAACTTTGCTGTGTTTGGTTGAAATCGGTCCATAACCCTGGTATAGCTGTCATATAAACCGATCTGGGGTCTTGACTTCTTGAGCCGCTAGAGGGCGCAATTCTTATCCGATTTGCCTGACATTCGGCATGACGTGTTACGATTTGTTTTTCTACAACTGTGCTAAGTATGGTTCAAATCGGTCCATAACCTGATATAGCAGATTTATAAACCGATCTGGGGTTTTGACTTCTTGAGCCACTAGAGGGCGCAATTTTTATCCGTTTCGATTTGATTTTCTACAACTGTACTAAGTATGGTTCAAATCGATCCATAACCTGATATAGCAGCCATATAAAACGATCTTGATTCTTGACTTCTTGAGCCACTAGAGGCTTAATATGGTTGAAATCCGTCCATAACCTGATATAGCTGTCATATAAACCGATCTTTTTGAGCCTCTAGAAGGCGTGATTATTACATGTCAAATATGGTCTGAATCGGCCTATAGCCTGATACAGCTCCAATATGATCCGATCCCCCTATTTTGGTTCTAGAGCCGCTAAAGGGCTCAATTATTATTCGAAATGGCCGAAATTTTGAACAATGACTTCTAATATGGTCTCAAAAATTCAATTCATTGATGGTCCTAATCGGACTATCGTGATATGGCTCCAATAACATGACAATCCTTTTCTTTTATCCTTTGTTTGCCTTAAAAGAGATACCGGGAAAAGAACTCGACAAATGCGATCCATGGTGGAGGGTATATAAGATTCGGCCCGGCCGAAATTAGCACGCTTTTCTTAAGCAAAGTGTAGCTTTATTATTTCCCATAAGAAAGGATAGTTTTGTCACCCTCATCTTAAGCAAAGGGTTGTTTTATTACCTTTTATCTAATAAAAAGGGCAGTTTTGATACCCTTTTCCTCAAGGAAAGGGTAATTTAATACCCTATTCCCAAAGAAATTGAACTTTTTGCCTTTTTCCCCAAGGAAAGTGTAATACCCTTCACCCCCTGTGGAAATGTTAGTTTGATTATCCTTTCCTTAAGCTTAATTTAATTACTGCTTTGCAAACGTCTAATGATTTCACCAAAAGCCCCTACAATCCCAAACGTTTTAACATACGACTACCATGTAGGTGTATGCGAGTGTTTGTCCCTACCACATATTTAATTAAATTCAAAATAATTTCTCCAGCTTAATATCTAGACCACAAAACATGTATGTGGTATATTTTCTGTTATGGTATTTGCCAAATTTATATTTTAAATAGTTGGATTTTATTGCCTTGGAAAAATCTAATAAATTACCCTAGGCCACATGAAATGTATACTAGGCTCTTGGGTCTACCAATAGCAACATCAGCATAAGCAGAGATCATCGTAAAAGGAAAGCAAATTAAATAGTTCAGCTGCCTCTTAAGTAACCTTGAAAATTTGCTTTGATGTTGCAATGAGTGGGAGTAGCCATACACCACAACACATAGCATGTGAGTGGGTGATTAGATTGCTGTGGGTGGGTGGGTGTATGAGTTACGAATTAAATGTGTTTATATAACATAGTTGACAAATGATAATAAGAAGCTGAGTGGTGAAAAATTCTTGAGTTTAAAAATTATTAATCTCAATAAATCTTTTGTTATTTGCTGTGAAAGAAGAGAAAAAAATTCTCACCGTACGGACTCGGCTATAAAAAAGGTCTCTTATCGTTAATAAACTCAACTTGAAAGCATTCATAGATGTATGAAAAGTTTGCTCCTGCTCGGTTCCTGGGCAAATTTTCACTCTACTCCCAAATGCCTTTCTTTTGAAGCCCATATTACTGTATTGGTAAATATTTCGGGTTTTTTGGTGGTAATTTGGGGGTGGTCACTTGGCCATCAAAGAAAATATAAAATTCGTGCTCTAATTTCAGAAACTTTTCGTATGAGTCTCATAATGGCATGATCGGTAAATAAGGTGTGTTTGAAGGTGGGGTGGACCCTAGGGTCTTTGTCCCGAAAATGAATAAATATCCACCCAAAATAGCTTTTATATTGGTTGCCCAAAAAGTAATTGCGGATTTTTTAAAAGAAAGTAAATGCATTTTTAATAAAACTTAGAATGAACTTTAATTAAATATACTTTTTTTACACTTTTTTTCTAAAGCAAGCTAAAAGTAACAGCTGATAACTGACAGAAGAAAGAATGCAATTACAGAGTGAAAAAATTTGTCAACGCCGACTATATGAAAAATCCGCAATTACTTTTTGGGCAACCCAATATAATAGGGAGGTATTTTGGGGTGAGACGGCTCCCCCAACACATGGCTCTATATTGCCGTGATTGGTCTATATATCCATTTGGCGGGTTTTGGGCTGTCCCCGCGGCACCCGTCCCCAACAAAAGAAACCATATTTTTTTTTTTTGATTTTTAGAGTGCAAAAATTTTCGTGCAAATCGCATTACCAATCTCCTAGATCTGGTATTTTTGAAATTAGGGTAGTAGGAAGAGCTTTTTAGGGGAGACATTTCGATTCAAATATGGATATCAAATTCGTGTCCACTCCAAAATCCCTAAGTATGAACCGTTTGGAGGGTGTTTTGAGGCTGGGGAGGCCACGGACACTTTGCCCTAAAAATAGTTCTCAAATTCCTTCTTTACTCCCAAATACCGTTGATTTGAGCTTCATATTGCTTTAGTCGGAAATAAAGTTCAGTTTAGGGGGTGATTTAGGGCGTACCCCCAAAATTGGATATGAAATTCGTTTTCTACTCTCAAATACCTTTCATTTGAGTCCCATATTGCCATAATGGGTAAATTAATCTATTCGACATAGTTTAAGGAGGAAAAGATCCACATTGACTTGAACGGAAATTTTAATGTCATATTTGTAATCTACTCCCAAATATCTTTCATTTGAATCCCGTATGGCCATGGTCGGCTGATATGCCCATTTGGGGGTATTCAGGAGTGGACCTAACTTTTTATGCCATATTTGTAATCTACTACCGGATATTTTCATTTGAGTCCCATACTGATAGGAATGTCGAATATTTCTGTTTAGAGGAGTTTTTGGGTTGGGGTGGCCCGCTGGGTACTTGTACCCAAAATTTACTATGATTTTAATTTTCTAGTCTTTGATACCTTTAATTTGATACCCATATTGTGCCCATCAGTCCTCTTATGGATTTGGGTGGCGAGGGGAGTAAGGGGAGGGTCAGCCACCATCCGATAAAAATTATATAAACTATGTTTCCTTTTTTTTTGATTCTACGGAACAAACAAACAAACCGAGTCCCATATATTCACGATGGGTCATATGCCCATTTTGGGGAGTTTTTGAGGGGTAAGGTGCCCCCTACCCTTCGATTTGATTTTGTATGCCAGATTCGTAATCTACTCCCGAATACCTTTCATTTAAGCCCCATATATATGTGGATGACCAATTTGTCTGTTTTTGGAGTTAGGGTACTTGGACCCAATTTTGAATACCTTAATCGTGTTCTACTCTTTAATACCCTTAATTTGATATCCATATTGTCTTTATCGGTCCGCTTGTGATTTTGGGTGGTATTTTGGGGGTAACGGGGAGGGTCCGCCCCCTTCCGATATCAACAAATTTTAAAGCATATTTCTTCTTCCTGACTATATTCGTAATTTACTCACGAATACCTCTCATTTGAGTCCCATATTGCCATGATCGTCAAATAAACCTATTTTAAGGGGTTTTGGGTCTGGGGCGGCCCCCAGGTACTTGGCAACATCTTTTATAATGAAATTCGTACTCTACTCTTGAATACCTTTCATTTGAATCCCATATTGTCCCGATCGGGCCACTTTTATTTTTGGGTAGTAAGATAGTAAGGGGGAGGGTCCGCCCCCCCTTTGATATCAAAAAATTATATAGCCAAACACCTTCCAAACGGTTCATATTTACCGGTCATGGCAATATGGGGCTCACATTGAAGGGATTTGGAAGTGCAGCACGAATTTGATATTCATATTTGAGTCGAAATGTCTGAGGTGCCATCCCTCCCCTAATAAGAACATTACCCTAAGGAAGAACATTTCCACCAGGAACCGAGAAGGGGCAAATACATTGATGTGTAAGTGCTTTCCGATTCAAGTTTAAACTCAATGATAAGGGACCTTTTTTTATAGCGGAGTCCGAACGGCGTCCCGCAGTGCGACACCTCTTTGGGAAAAATTTTTAAATGACCTGACATGACATGCAGCTCGCAAATGTCGCCAACATTAAGAGGGGACAAACACCGCTTTGTTTGATGTTCTCGCCTGGATTCGAATGCGTTCAGCGTCATAGGCTACAATGTCACGATTTCGATATCCGCATTCAGGGCGAAGTGTCCCCACCCTGAAGAGATATTAGAGAGTTAAAGACGGCGCAGCGGAGCGGGCACGGTTCGGCTAGTCTATACATAAAATAAAAAAAAAAAAATTGTATTTCCTCCACCATAGGAAGGGCGTATACTAATCTAAATAGTCATTCCGTTTGTAACACCTCAAAATATTCGTCTAAGACCCCATGAAGTATTTATATTCTGGATCGTCTCGACAGTCTGATTCGATCTAGCCATGTCCATCCATCCGTCTCTCGAAATCACGATAGCGGTATCGGTTCAGATTTGGATCTAGCTCCCATATAAACCGATCTGCCGATTTGACATCTTGAGAGCCTGGAAGCCGCTTTTTTTGTCCGCTTTGGCCGACATTTTGCACATAGTGTTCTGCAATGACTTTCAACTATGGTGGTAAGTAAGGTCCAAATCTGTGTATAATCAGATATTGCACCATGGTGCTGGTGATTCGGTGCGGCCGAACTTAGCTCGCTTTTTTATGTTTTTTCAAAATTTTGTCAAGTTTTCTAGCCTCTTAACTTATCCTTCGAAACGTCTACGTAATGTTAATTACAATCAAGTTCCGCAAATTGTTGAGCCAAATCCTTTTGTAAGCTCAAGTATCTACCATCCAATTAAACTGACTCATTTTAGTTAAAATAACTGAAAGAGATTGTTAGCTTAATAGAATGAAATGCAAATGAATTTAGTTAGATAATGCAAATTCAAGGAATTTTAATTAAATGAAATGTTAAGAGATTTCTTTCCGAACAGATGGAAATCCTATTGCTCTAAAATAATAAGAAAAACAAATAAAAAGGCGTTAAAGGCAGGGCCGAATTTTGGATACCCACCACCATGGATTCTGCTTAAAATTCATACAAAAAAATTTTGTTGAAGGGCAGAATTTTGTTCTCCAAACCAAACTTCTGTCAAACCAGCAAAAATTTAAGATTCCAGGAACAATCGCGAGACCGGAGCTATATCAGGTTATAGACTGATTTGGACCATACTTCGTAGAGTCAGTCATAACACAACACCGCAAGCAAGGCATACAAAATCACATTAAAGTATAGGGGGTCACACCAACTCCCCAAAAACGCACCAAATGGGCATATTAACCAATTATGACTATATGCGACTCGGTTTGTTTGTTTGTTCCGTAGACTCAAAAACGGCTGAACCGATTTTTTTTACAATTTTCACAGACTGTGTCGGTTGGTCTGGAATGAAACATAGGCTATATAATTTTTTGATATCGCATGGGGCGGACCCTCCCCCATACCCCAACAACACCACCCAAGATCAAAAGTTGGCCGTTAGACACAATATGGGTAAAAAATTAAAGGTTAAGGAGAGAAGAAAGCAAATGCCATATTAAAAATTTGATTCCAAGTACCCAGCCAGCCGCCCCAAACTTAAAACTCATCGAGACAGATATATTCGACATGTCATGCCAGTATGTTACACAAACAAACAAGCAAAAGAGTGCTAAGTTCGGCCGGCCCGAATCTTATATACCCTCCACCATGGATCGCATTTGCGAGTTCTTTTCCCATCATCTATTCTTAGGCAAAAAAGGATATAAGAAAAGATTTGCTCTGTTGTTAGAGCGATATCAAGATATGGTCCGGTTTGGACCACAATTTTATTATATGTTGGAGACCTGTGTAAAATGTCAGCCAATTCGAATGAGATTTGCGCCCCTTGGGGGCTCAAGAAGTAAAATAAAGGGATCGATTTATATGTGAGCTGTAGCGGGCAATAAACCGATTCAGACAATAATAAACACGTATGTTGAAGGTTATGAGAGGATCCCTCGTAAAAAAAATTTCAGGCAAATCGGATAATAATTGCGACCTCTAGAGGCTCAAGAAGTCAAGATCTCAGATCGGTTTATATGGCAGATATATCATGTTATGAACCGATTCGGACCGTATTGGACACAGTTGTTGAAAGTAAGAATAAAGTACATCTCGCAAAATTTCAGCCAAATCGGATAGGAATTGCGCCCTCTAGAAGCTGAAGAAATCAAGTCCCCAGATCTGTTTATATGACAACTATATCAGATTATGAACCGATTTGAACCCTACTTGGCACAGTTGTTGAATATCAGAACAAAATACCTCGTGCGAAAATTCAGCTAAATCGGATAACAATTGCGCCCTCTAGTGACTCAAGAAATCAAAATTCAAGATCGGTTTATATGACAGCTATATCAGATTCTAGACCGATTTGAACCATACTTTTCACAGTAGTTCGAAATCACCACAAAACACGTCGTGCCGATTTTCAACCAAATCGCATAAAAATTATGCCCTCTAGAGCCTTAAGAATTCAAGACCCCAGATCGGTTTATATGACAACAATATCAGATTATGGACCGATTTGGACCATAGTT
>NC_081554.1:184954453-184979453 GCF_963082655.1 Stomoxys calcitrans | reverse complement strand
AGTATTTGGTTTGTTTACGAAAGACAATTTCAAATTGGCCAAATTATCGGTAGAAATTTTCCCAGAAATTATATGATTGTATTCAATGACCTTGTATGTAAATGAACAAGGATACGTACGATTGGTATGAAATTGCCTTAGGACTACTGGGAAAACTGTCTGAGAAGTTATGCAAGTGTGTTAGCATTTTGAAAACTAAACTAAAAGTAAACAAACAAATAAAAGCGTGCTAGGTTCAGCCTGGCCGAATCTTGGGAACCCAACACCATGGATTCTGCTAAAAATGTATCTATATTAACTGAGTTTGTATCTGTCCACTGATGGCCAGCAAGTTGAGCAAATCCATTTTTATTTTGTTACTAGCCTAACCGGCCCCGCTCCGTTGAGCCTTCTTTAACTCTCTAATGTCTTTTTGCGTTGGGGACACATTGCCCTGCATGTGGATATCGAATTCGTGCCACTGATGTCCATGTTCGTCTAGACGCTGGCCGCATACGTTCGCTGGCGAAATTTGCCAGGTACCAAGCTGTGCATGGACATCAAAATTCTTCCCAATGAGGTGTCGCACTGCGGCATGCCGTTCGGACTTGGCCATAAAAAAGGTGCCTTCTCATTGAATTTAAACTTGAATCCGATAGCACTCATTGATGTGCGAGAAGTTTGCCCCTGCTCGTTTTGTGGGCAAAATTTTACTCTACTCCCAAATGCCTTTCTTTGGAGTCCCATACCATACCACTTTGGTAAATATTTCCTTTTTGGGGTATATTTTGGGAGGACCGTATCGGTCTATAACCTGATATAGCTGCCATATAAGCCGATCTTCAATCTTGACTTCTTGAGCCACAACAGGGGGCAATTTTCTAAGTACTGTGCTACGTATGGATGAAATTGGTTCATAACCTGACATAACTATCACATAGACCGATCTGTGGTTTTGACGTCTAGAGTCTCTAGAGGCCGCATTTCCTATCCAATTTAGCTGGAATTTTGCGTAACATTACTACTTTCAACATATGTGCTAAGTATGGCTCAAATCGGTCCATCACCTGATATAGCTGCCATATACGCCGATCTTGAATCTTGATATATTGAGCCACTAGAGAGCACAATTTTCTTTAGAATTTGCTAAAATTTTGCACGAAGTGTTTTGTTATGATTTTCAATAACTACACCAAATAAGGTTTAAATGGGTCCACAACCAGATATTGCAAATGCAAATTTTGCCTATGAACATTCGACTAAGGAACAGGGACAAACTTCTCAGAACCTGATATAGCTGCCATATAAACCGATCTTGGATCTTGACTTCCTGGGTCAGTAGAGGGCGCAGTTTTCATCCGATTGGGCTGAAATTTTGTTATGACCTAAAAAAAAAAAAAAAAACTGTGCTAAATGTGGCTTATATCGGTACATAAGCTGATATAGCTGTCATATAAACCGTATGCCCTATAAAGTATATATATTCTTGATCAGCGTAGAAATCTAAGACGATCTAGCTATGTCCGCCCGTCTGTCCGTCCGTCTGTCCGTCCGTCTGTCCGTCCGTCTGTCCGTCCGTCTGTCTGTCCGTCTGTCTGTTGAAATCACGCTACGGTCTTTCAAAATAGAGATATTGAGCTGAAACTTTGCACAGATTCTTCTTTTGTCCATAAGCAAGTTAAGTTCGAAGATGGGCTATATCAGACTATATCTTGATATAGCCCCCATATAGACCGATTCGCCGATTTAGGGTCTTAGGTCCATAAAAGCGACATTTATAATCCGATTTTGCTGAAATTCGGGACAGAGAATTATTTTAAGCCCTTGGACACCCTTCTTCAATTTGGCCCAGATCGGTCTAGATTTGGATATAGCTGCCATATAGAATGATCACACGATTTAGGATCTAGGCCTATAAAAGCCACATTTATTATCCGATTTTGCTGAAATTAGGGAAAGTGAGTTGTGTTGGGCCCTTCGATATTCTTCTTCAATTTGGCCCAGATCAGTTCAGATTTGGATATAGCGGCCATATAAACCGACCAGCCGATTTAGGGTCTTAGGCCCATAAAAGCCACATTTATTATCCGATTGTGCCGAAATTTGGTACAGTAGGTTGTATTAGGCCCTTCGACATCCTTCTTGAATTTGGCTCAGATAGGTTCAGATTTGGATATAGCTACCATATAGACCGATCCGCTGCTTTATGGCCTTTGGCCCTTAAAAGCCACATTTATTATCCGATTATGCCGAAATTTGGGATAGTGAGTTGGGTTAGGCCCTTCGACATTCTTCATCAATTTGGCATAAATCGGTTCAGATTTGGATATAGCTGCCATATAGACTCATCAGCCGATTTAGGATCTTAGGCCCATAAAAGCCACATTTATTATCCGATTTCGGCAAAATTTGGGACAGTGAGTTATGTTAGACCCTTCTACATCCTTCTTCGATTTGGCCCAGATCGATCTAGATTTGGATATAGCTGCCATATAGACCGATCTCTTGATTTTAAGTTTTGAGCCCTTAAAAGGCGCATTAATTATCTGATTTCGCCGAAATTTGGGACAGTGAGTTATGTTAGGCCCTTCTACATCCTTCTTCGATTTGGCCCAGATCGATCTAGATTTGGATATAGCTGCCATATAGTCCGATCTCTCGATTTAAGGTTTTGGGCCCATAAAAGGCGCATTTATTGACCGATGTCGTCGAAATTTGGGACAGTGAGTTGTGTTAGGCTCTTCGACATTTTTCTGCATCTTGGATCAAATCGGTCCCGATTTGGATATAGCTGCCATATTGACCGACCAGCCGATTTAGGGTCTTAGGCCCATAAAAGCCACATTTATTATCTGATTTCGCCGAAATTTGGGATTGTGAGTTGTCTTAGGCCCTTCGACATCCGTGTCGTATATGGTTCAGATCGGTTCAGATTTGGATATAGCTGTCATATAGACCGTTTAGCCGATTTAGGGTCTAAGACCCATAAAAGCCACATTTGTCATCTGATTTTGCCGAAATTTGGGATAGTGACCTGTGTTGGGCCCTTCGACATAGTTCTTCGATTTGTGCCAGATCGGTCTAAATTTGGATATAGCTGCCATATAGACCGATCCGCTGATTTATGGTATTTGGCCCTTAAAAGCCACATTTATTATCCGATTATGCCGAAATTTGGGATAGTGAGTTGTGTTAGGCCCTTCGACATTCTTCTTCAATTTGGCCTATATCGATCCAGATATGGATATAGCTACCATATAGACCGATATCTCGATTTAAAGTCTTGGCCCCATAGAAGGCGCATTTAGAATACGTTTTCACTGAAATTTGACACAGTGACTTATGTTAGGCTTTTCGACATCCGTGTCGTATATGGTTTAGATCGGTTTAATTTTAGATATAGCTCGATTTATATTTTGTTAATACATTTGAACAAGGACTTGTACTTATTGAAATTTGGTCTTAATCGGAACATATTTCGATATAACTGCTATGGGGCATAAGGTATGCATTTTTCACCGGATTTTGACGAAAGCTGGTTTACATATATACCCGAGTTGGTGGGTATCCAAAGTTCGGCTCGGCCGAACTTAACGCCTTTTGGCTTGTTTTAATATTTAAAAGCCTCTTTAGTTTGTCTCATTTCAATGCCATCAATCATACGCTCCAAGTCACCCAATATTTTTTTCATATGATTAACTTTCAAGGCAATCGATAACATTCCTTTGGCTTTTATTAAATACGAAACCATTTTATTTCCTTAGACACGGAAGTCAATTTCAGTGAAAGGGAACAAAAAAAAAGAAACCACAAATACGAGAATCCATTAGAATTTCCCATTTCCGTTTGGCGATGATAAATTGTTTGCATTTCTTGTGTCTAATGACATTTGATATTCGCATACACCAAAAAAAAAAAAAAAAAATCCTTGAAAGTGATGTTATCATGCAAGGTGACTAAGTCGAAGAATGTCTCAGAACACTCTTTTGATTGGTAGAGTTAACAAAATAGAAAGAAATTAGTCATTCTGATTTGTTGGGAGATAGACAAACTGATTTGGGTTAGATTGAGCTCATTAAGGAATGGGAGAGAAACAGAGAAATAAAATAAAATGCAAAAGAAAAGCGTGTAAGGTCTTCAAGAACTATAATTAAGGCATTCTTAATTTTCTGTAAAATTTTCCTTTTACCATTTAAAAAAAAAAAAAGTTTATCTTTATTTCTCATATTTTTCAGAAAATGGACAGAATGGGATACCATGCTTCTGTAGCCACACCAATGCTGCTGTTCCATGAGTATGACACACCATCCTCAGATATTATTAGCCTTTTACTATGCAGACGATAATGATGACTGGTTGATGACTACCTTCAATGCTCATTGCATGGCCATTGTTTGGTCCTGTTAAATAGAACAGCTGCAGGACCACACTAACCAAGAGGTAAACAGACTTTGGGCGGTAAAACAAAACAAAAAAAAAAAAAAAACGTTAAACAAACCACAGTCGGTTTGTATGATAAGCAAACTTGCTTTGGTTTTCATTTTCAGTTTTTGTTGTTGCATTTTCTATTCTATGGCTTAAAGGACCAAAGTACAAACCGTAGTGTGGGTGCGGGGGGGGATCCAAATGAAGATAATATCTTTCATAATATTGGTCATAGAAATTTTCCTTTTACTGCTAGTCCACAGCTGAACTGTAGCTGGTTTCTGATTTACTCCACCTTGTTGGCCATGCAAATTGCAATGAAAGATGCCACTGCAACTAACCAACAACAAACCTTTACTATTATTATTATTTTTTATAACTTTAGAAAAACCAGAGAAAGTGGGTAAACCCCACTTCATCTGTACATAGAGTTCACCAGCTCAGCGGCAGCATCTTCTGTTGTTTCCTTTCTCCCACGAAGCTTGGTTAGTAGCTTATGAATGCATCATTTTTTCTCTCTCCTTGTAACGCCTTTGTTTATTTCTATTAAGTGTGGGAAACTAAATCCTGGCCATGGCTAGGCTAATGGTCTTTGGAATTGTATTATACAGTTTATTTTTTTCTTTCCTCCCCCCCTCCCAAAGAAGAGGAAATTAAGAGTAAGGTTTATTGTTTTAATGGCACGAGGAATGTGAAAGTTCGTTAAGGTATTTATTATGGTAACACAACAGGAAAAAAAAAACAGTGCTTAAATGGAGAAAACAAAATACAGAAATAACAAGTAAAAAGGCGTTAAGTTCGGCCGGGCCGAACTTTGGATACCCACCACCTCGGGTATATATATAAACCACCTTTCGTCAAATCCGGGGAAAAATGCATACCTTATGACCCCTAGCAGCTATATAGAAATATGTTCCGATTTGGACCAAATACTAATAAATACAAGTCATTGTTCATCTGTCTAAAACAAAATTTTGCTCTTTTTAGTAGCTATATCTAAAAATAACCCGCTCTGAACCATAAACGACACGGACGTCGAAAAGCCTAGCATACGCCACAGTGTCAAATTTTAGTGAAATCGGATTATAAAAGCGCCTTTTATTGGGCCAAGGCTTTTCATCGAGATATCGGTCTGGACCGATTTCGACCAAGTTGCAGATACATGTCGAATCGGACAATAAATGCGCCTTTTATGGCCACAAAACCTTAAATCAAGAGAAACCTTAAATCTATATGGCAGCTATATCCGAATCTGAACCGATCTGAGCCAAATTGACAAAGGATGTCGAAGGGTCTAAGACAACTCACTGTCCCGAATTTCAGCAAAATCGGACAATAAATCTGGCTTTTATGGGTCTAAGACCCTAAATCGGAGGATCGGTCTATATGGCAGCTATATCCAAAACTGGACCGATCTGGGCCAAACTAGCGAAGGATGTCGAAGGTCCTAAGACAACACACTGTCCCAAATTTCAGCAAAATCGGATAATAAATGTGGCTTTTATGGGCCAAAGACCTTAAATCGGAGGATCGGTCTATATGGCAGCTATATTCAAAACTGGACCGATCTGAGCCAAATTGACAAAGGATGTCGAAGGGCCTAAGACAACTCACTGTCCGAAATTTCAGCAAAATCGGATAATAAATGTGGCTTTTATGGGCCTAAGACCCTAAATCGGCGGATCGGTCTATATGGGGGCTATATCTAGATATAGTCCGATTTGGCCCATCTTCGAACTTAACCTGCTTAAGGATAAGAAAAAGAATATGTGCAAAGTTTCATTTCAATATCTCAATTTTTGAAGACTGTAGCGTGATTTCAACAGACAGACGGACAGACGGACGGACATGTCTAGATCGTCTTAGATTTTTACGCTGATCAAGAATATATATACTTTATAGGGTCGGAAATGGATATTTCGATGTGTTGCAAACGGAATGACAAAACGAATATACCCCCATCCTTCGGTGGTGGGTATAAAAACAAAAACTCTTGTTAAATTAAATGAACGATAGCAAAAATCCTAACTCAACAAATCGCTTTCATTATATTAAGCTAGGTTTTCACAAAATTTACTTCAAAATAAGTAATCACCTTTCCTAAAAGAAGGGTAGTTTTATTATCCTTTAGGAGGGGTAGTCTCAGTTACCTTCATTAGAGAAAATGTGTTTTTTTTTTCTTCGGGAAAGGGGAGTTTTAGTAGCTTTTCTAGGGGAAAGGGTATTTTTAGTACCTTTCCTAAGGGAAAAAATTTTAGTACCTTTCCCCTTGAAAATGTTTTAGTACCTTTCCCCTTGAAAAGGTTTTAGTACCCTTCCAAGCGAAAGGGGTCTAGCGCCTTTCTTAGGGAAAAAGATAGTTTAAGTTCCCTTCCTAGGGGAAAGGATAGTTTTAGTACCCCTTCTAGTGAAAAAGTTAGTTTTAGTACCCCTTCTAGTGAAAAAGTTAGTTTTAGTACCTATGCTAGGGAAAAGGGTAGTTTAAGTACCTTTCCTAAGGGAAAAGGTTTAGTACTTTTCCCCTTGAAAAGTTTTTAGTACCCTTCCAAGGGAAAGGGGTCTAGCGCCTTTCTTAGGGAAAATGGTAGTTTAAGTTCCTTTTCTAAGGGAAAGGATAGTTTAAGTACCCTTCCTAGGGGAAAGGATAGTTTTAGTACCCCTCCAAGTGAAAAAGTTAGTTTTAGTACCTATCCTAGGGAAAAGGGTAGTTTAAGTATCTTTCCTTAGGGAAACGGTTTTAGTACCTTTCCAAGGGGAAAGAGTTTTAGTACCTTTCCAAGGGAAAAGGGTTTTAGTACCTTTCCAAGGGGCAATGGTTTTAGTACCTTTCCAAGGGGAAAGGGTTTTAGTAACATTTTCTTGATGGAAAGTGAACTTTATGTAACGTTTACTTAAGGTAAAGGGTAGTTTAAGCACAATTTTCTAAAGGAATGGCTAGTTTTACCATAATTTTCTTAAGGTAAAAGGTAGTATAAGTTCCATTTTCTAAAGAGAAATGTTAGTTTTCGTACTCTTCTCTGAAAGGGAAAGATTAGTTTTGGTACCCTAGAGTGAAGGGTAGTCTTAGTACCTTTAGGGAATCGGAAGTTCTAGAACCCAAAGGAAAGGGTAGGTATATTACACCTTCAAAAGAAAAAATGTAGGATAAGCACAGTTTCCCGAAGGAAAAGTTAGTTATTATTTCCTTTTCTAAGTGAAGGGGAAGTTTTAATAACTTTTCCCTAGTGAGAGGATAATTTAATTACCCACTTCCAAAGGACAGAATAGTTCAATCTTCCCAAGGATAGGTAGTTTTAGTACCCTTTCCCCGGAGAAAGGGTAGTTTTAATACTCTTTCCCCAAAAAAGGTGTGATTCAGTATCTTTTACCCAAGGAAGGGTGCTTTTATTACCCTTTCCCTAAGGAAAAAGTTGTTTTAGTACCCTTTCACTAAGGAAAGGGCAGTTTTGGTACTCTTTCACAAAGAAAAGGGTAGTTTTAGTACTCATTCACAAAGAAAGGGTAGTTTTAGTACCCTTTCCTAAAGGAAGGGGTAGTTTTAGTACCCTTTTCCAAAGGAAAGGGTTGTTTTAGTGCCCTTTCCCAAAGGAATGGGTAGTTTTAGTACCTTTCCCTAAGGAACTCCCTAAGAAAAGGGTAGTTTTAGTACCCTTTCACTAAGGAAATGGTACTAAGGATAGGGTTGTTTTAGTGCCAGTTATCTTAGGAAAGTGTAGTTTTAGTAACCATTCCCCAATTAAAGGGTAGTTTTAGTACCCTCTCCCTACGGAAAGGTATTTGAAGTAACATTTCCCTTAGGAAAAGAAAAGGGTAGTTTTAGTACACTTATCCAAGGAAAGGTAAGTTTTAGCACACTTTCCCTAAGGAAAGGATAGTTTTAGTATCTTTTCCCAAAGGAAAAGGTGGTTTAAATAACCTTTCCCAAAGGAAATGGTAGTTTTAGTACAATTTCTCTAAAAACAGGGTAGTTTTAGTACCCTTTCCTTAAGGTGAGGTTAGTTTTAGTACACTTTCCTGAATAAAAGGTTAGTTTTTGTTCCCTTTTCCTAAGGAAACGGTTGTTTTAGTACCCCTTCCCTAAGGAAAGTGTAGTTCTAGTACCCATTAACTAAGGAAAGGATAGTTTTAGTACCCTTTCCCTAAAGAAAGGGTAGTTTTAGTACCCTTTCCCTAAAGAAAGGGTAGTTTTTGTCAACTTTAACTAAGAAAAGGATGGTTTCAGTACCCATTCCCTAGGCGAACTTTAGTTTTAGTATCCTTTCCCTAAGGAAAATGTAGTTTTCTGCCTTTTCACTAAAGAAAAGGTAATTTTAGTACCCTTGCCCTAAGGAAAGGTTTGTTTTAGTACTCTTTATGAAAGGAAAGGATAGCTTTAGTACCCTTTATTAAAGGGAGGGTAGTTTTAGTACCCATTCCATGGACAACGTTTTGTTTTTGTACCCTTTCCCTAAGGAAAATGTAGTTTTGTACCTTTTCCCTAAAGAAAAGGTAGTTTTAGTGCCCTTGCCTTAAGGAAGGTTAGTTTTAGTACTCTTTATCTAGAGAAAGGATAGCTTTAGTACCGCTTCTCAAAGAAATGGGTAGTTTTAAAACTCTTTTACTGAGGAAAGCATAGTTTTAGTGTCTTTCCTCCTAGCAAAGGGTAGTTTTAGTACCATTAACTTATGGAAAGGGTAGTTTTAGTATCCTTTTCCTAAGGAAACGGTAGTTTTAGTACACTTTTCCTAAGGCATTTTCCCTTCCCTAAGGAAAATGTAGTTTTAGTACCTTTTCACTAAAAAAATGCAGTTTTAGTACCCTTGCCCTAAGGAAAGGTTAGTTTTAGTACTCTTTATCTAAGGAAATGGTAGCTTTAGGGTACCTTTCTCAAAGAAATGGGTAGTTTTAAAACCCTTACACAGAGGAAAGTATAGCAAAGGGTAGATTTAGTACCATTATCTTATGGAAAGGGTAGTTTTAGTATCCTTTTCCTAAGGAAACGGTAATTTTAGTACACTTTTCCTAAGGCAAGGGTAGTTTTAGTACCCTTTCCCTAAGAAAGGGTAGTTTTAGTCCCCTTTCCCTAAGAAAAGGGTAGTTTTAGTACCCTTTCCCTGTACCCTAAGGAAAGTGTAGTTTTTGTACATTTTTTCTAAGGAACGGTAGTTTTAGTACCATTTTCCTAAGATAAGTATAATTAAGGTACTCTTTCACTAAGGAAAGGGTAGTTTTAGTACCCTTTTCCTTGGGGAAAGGATAGTCGTAGTACCCTTTCTCTGAGGAATGGATAATTTTAGTTACCTTGCCATAAGGAAAGGATAGTTTTAGCACAGCTTGTGACTCTGTAATTGCATTCTTTCTTCTGTCAGTTATCAGCTGTTACTTTTAGCTTGCTTTACAAAAAAAAGTGTAAAAAAAGTATATTTGATTAAAGTTCATTCTAAGTTTTATTAAAAATGCATTTACTTTCTTTTAAAAAATCCGCAATTACTTTATGGGCAACCCAATATTTCGCCGCACCATAAAAGAAAACCCAAAAGCTTAAGACCAAAACTCCAATGGAGTGATCAAATCGAGAGCAAGATCTCGAAATTGGTTGTCAGAAATTTTAAACGCGCCGAAGATCAACGCGCTTGGGCATCTATTCTGCGTTCGGCTAGAGGAATAAGTTTTCTGTAATGGCCAATTAAAGTAAAGTAATGTTAAGTAAAGTAAGTAATTCAAAGCTTAGAGATCGTTTGGTTTGAATATTGTTCCCATTTAAATCGTCTAATTCAAAAAACTTTATGAAGCCTTAAAATAGGTTTATTTGACAGTACTATAAAGTAAATGTATCAATAAGATCTATTCCAATTCTACCGTAAGTTTTGTGAATAAGGCCATTATTCTTTTGGCTGATTATTATAATTTTTAAAAAAACTCTTGTCCTTCAACGCCCATACAAAATACCGTTCAAATAGTGTATTGAGCTTCTGCTTTGAGGAGTTTATTTGGATATAATTCAAATATATTGGGTTGCCCAAAAAGTAATTGCGGATTTTTCATATAGTCAGCGTTGACAAATTTTTTCACAGCTTGTGACACTGTAATTGCATTCTTTCTTCTGTCAGTTATCAGCTGTTACTTTTAGCTTGCTTTAGAAAAAAAGTGTAAAAAAAGTATATTTGATTAAAGTTCATTCTAAGTTTTATTAAAAATGCATTTACTTTCTTTTAAAAAAATCCGCAATTACTTTTTGGGCAACTCAATAGAATCCAAGCTGAAACATTTCACATTCTTCCTTTTTCTGACATTTCTTTTTGCAAATCTCTTGTCGATTTTCATTACATGCTTTACAGTTTCATTCCATGTTCTTTCCCTTCATGTCATTTAACCTTCTCGAGGTCTTTCTAACTTTTCTCTCTGCACCCTTGCTTATATTCTCTACTATTATGGCAGTTAATTTAGTTGCCCCCCCCTCCGGCTTAAGATTGTACAACGTTTCGTGTTTATTAAAATTTTTTCTCTTAGTTATTTGATTTTCCTCAAACTTGAACTTTGCATGTTCAAGACACCAATAGAATGCAAAGAAATGTTGTTATTGTTGCGATTTTACTGTGTTCATTTCCTTCGCCTATTTTTCAGCTCCCAGACCAGTATTTAAGTTTACTTTCTTGGAGAATGTTGTTGTGCAAAACTACCGTCTGGTGGCCAGCATTTTTTTTTTTTTTTTTTGTATTTCGTATTTCATTCATGACCCCGGCCTTTGATGAGATTCAGAGGTGCCCCTGGAGGACAAATAAGTAACAATCACACAAAGAGTGTGAGTGTGTGTGAGAGAGAGAGAGAGAGAGAGAGAGCGAGTAAGAGAACCATCGCCATGCTAGCAAGGACTCTAAATAAACCTTAAACATGCAATTATTTACTAAACAATTGCTGTTGTAGCATTTTATATGAGTCTGCCTGCTAGCTGTGAGCGATTCGACGATATTGTCTAGTTTGTATGGGCGTAAATGCACTTATGTGTGTGTGTGTGTGCTTGCGTGTGAATGTGTCTCGCCCTGCGGCCATATGTTGGCTAGGTATGGTGGTGAGTGGGTGCACGAACAAATGAAAACTTGAGTATGGATTTTTATTGTGTTTATTGACATTGGCAATATAATTTGCCATAAATTTAATGTGTAAAAGACCTTGATTTATTATTTAAAGAGAAAATGAAGAGGGCAAAAGAGTGGCAGAGAGAGAGAGAGAGAGACAATAAAAGTTCTACACTACGTTCACGGAATGTGTATTAAACCTTGCAAAATCCCCCTTCCACATAATACTTGGCCATAGCTTTAGTTTGAATGCAACTCAAACAATAGGAAATTGAATTTTGACAATTAAGCAAATTTGCATACAAAAATCAATTAAACTACAATGTCATACTGATTACAGGCATTAGACAAATGTAATTGGAAAATTTATGTTATGGCTTATGGCAATTTAACCAGTTATGATTTCATCAATGTGGTAAAATTATTGGTCGGTAAGTTTAGATTTAGGTGGCAGTCTGCCATCAGACTAACTTCGACATTTTCGCCCATAGCGATACCAAAGGAACAGGAGTAGGGAGATACTTTAAAGTTTCTGAGAAACTAAAGTTTAACTCCTTCTGACTGCCAGTGAGGGATACAGACACAGCTGATGTTCTACAGTATCTTCTTCCCCGGCATCCTCACATCTTTTGCAAACGTCGTCACTGACAATCTTCAATCTGTCAGCATGTTTTCCAATCAGAGAGTGACCAGTTATGACGGATGCAATGACTGAGACGTCTGTTTTAGCAAGCGACAGCAAAGCGGTAGTCTTCCTATACCCACCACGGAAGGATGGGGGTATATTCATTTTGAAATTCCGTTTAAAACACATCGAAATATCCATTTCCGACCTTATAGCGTCAAAATCTAAGACGATTTAGCCATGTTCGTCCGTCTGTCTGTTGAAATCACGTTACAGTCTTTAAAAATAGACATATGGAGCTGAAACTTTGCACAGATACTTTTTTGTTCATAAGCAGGTTAAGTTCGAAGATGGGCTATATCGGACTATATCTTGATTTAGCCCCCATATAGACCGACCCGCCGATTTAGGGTCTTAGGTCTATAAAAGTCACGTTTATTATCCCATTTTGCTGAAATTTGGGACAACGAGTTATGTGAGACTCCTCGACATTCTTCTTCAATTTGGCCCAGATCGGTCCAGATTTCGATATAGCGGCCATATTGAACGATCCGCCGCTTTAGGATCTTAGGCCCATAAAAGCACATTTATTATCGGATTTTGCTGAAATTTGGGACAGTGAGTTGTGTTAGGCTTTTCGACATCCTCCCATATCGGTATAAAGATAGACCGATTTCTCGATTTAAGGTTTTGGGCCCATAAATACTCATGTATTGTCACATTTTGCCAAAATTTGGGACAGTGAGTTGTGCTAGGCCCTTCGACATCCTTCCGAAATTTGGGACAATGAGTTAAGGTTAGCCTTTTGACACATTTCTGCGATTTGGCCTAGATCGATCAAGATTTGCATATAGCTGCCATATAGACCGGTCTCTCGATTTGGGGAAGGTTTTGGGGCCATAAAAGGCGCATTTGTTGTCCGTTGTCGCCAAAATTTGGGGCAGTGAGTTGGGTCGGGCCCCTCGACACCTTTCTACTTTTTGGCCTAGATCGTCCGTCCAGATTTGGATATAGCTGCCATATAGACCCATCTCTCGATTTAAGGTCTTACGCCAATAGAAGGCGCATTTATTGTCCGATGTCACCAAAATTTGGGACAATGAGTTAAGGTAAGCCTCTTGACACATTTCTGCGATTTGGCCTAGATCGATCAAGATTTGCATATAGCTGCCTTATAGACCGTATCCCGATTTAAGGTTTTGGGCCCATAAAGGGCGCATTTGTTGTCCGGTGTCGCCGAAATTTGGGACAGCGAGTTGTGTTAGGCTCTTCGATATTTTTCTGCAACTTGGCCCAAATCGGTCCAGATTTGGATATAGGTGCCATATAGGCCCATATCTCGATTTAAAGTCTTGGTCCCATAATAGGCGCATTTATAATCTGATTTCACTGAGATTTGACACAGTTACTTATGTGAGAATTTTCGACATCCGTGTCATATATGATTCAGATCGGTTTATTCTTACATACAGCTACTAAAAAGACCAATATTTTGTTATGCACAATAGAGCAATGACTTGTACTTATTAGCATTTGGTCCAAATCGGAACACATTTCGATATAGCTGCTATGGGGCATAAGGTATGCATTTTTCACCTGATTTTGACCAAAGGTGGTTTATATATATACCCGAGGTGGTGGGTATCTAATAGAAAATTAAAGCGCACAATATTCCCTTTTTGATGAGGGAAAATAATTCAAATTTGGTAAACATTAAAGCTGTTGGGCTATAACCTTTTGTCCGTTCTTCCGATTTAATTGGTGAAAAATTTTTATAACACATAAAAATACTTAAATAGAATGGAAGTCGGAATATTAAACCGTGGTCAGAGTCCAGTTCAGAGCTTACTAAGCTTTCTCTGATATCAAACCGGAATCCGGTTTAATTCTTCTTCTTTATCATCGTGTAAGGAGAAGAACCTGTGGACTAGATTTTCTATTGTTCTCCCTTCACTTCTGTCCTCGGGTTTCCTGTATCTAGTATCTCCAACACAAGTTAACGCATTCTGATTTTAAAGCAGTTTGTTGTCTACGTTTATAATCGCAAATAAAATTAAAAAATAAGAGTAACACATCTGGATTGCACGATTTTATAAAATTTTTTATTCGTACACCACTGCGTATGATTATTTGTAATTTGTTTGGTGTTTAAAAAAAAAGGCCAAAACAAGACCATTTTACTAAAAACATCAAAACTAGATAACCGAAAATAAAAGCGCACAATATTCCCTATTTGATAAAGGTGAATAACTTAAACTTTGGTTAGCAGAAAAGCAGGTGGGCTTAAAGATTTTGTCCGTCCTTCCGATTTAATTGGTGAAAACTTTTAGTCATACATATGAATACATAAATGGAATGGAAGTCGGAATATTAAACCTTGGTCAGAGTCCAGTTCGGAGATGATTGAGTTTTCTCTGATACCAAGCCGGAATCTGGTTTAATTCTTCTACTCAAACATTGTATATGGAGAAGAGCCTGTTGACTATTTTTTTCATTTTTCTCCCTTCTCTTCTGTCCTCGGGTTGGGTGTACCGAGATTCTTTAATACAAGTTAACACATTCTGATGTGAAGGCAATTTGTTGTGTACGTTTGTAATCGCAAATAAAAAAAAAAAAAAAATGAAAATAAGAGTGACACATCTGGATTGCACGATATTATAAAATTATTTATTCGTACACCACTGCGTACGATTATTTTTAATTTGTTTGGTGTTTTAAATAATGGCCATAACAAGACCATCTTACTTAAAACACTTAAACTAGATAACAAAAAATTGCAGCGCACAATACTACCTATTTAATAAGGGTAAATAACTTAAACTTTGATTAGCAGAAAAGCTGATGGGCTTAAAGATTTTGTCCGTCCTTCCAATTAAATTAGTGAAAAAATTTCATAATACATATAAATACATGAATGGAATGGAAGTCGGAATATTAAACCGTGGTCAGAGTCCAGTTCGGAGTTGATTGAATTTTCTCTGATAACAAGCCGGAATCCGGTTTAATTCTTCTTTTCTATCATCGTGTAAGGATAAGAGCCTGTTGACTATTTTTTCCATTTTTGTCCCTTCTCTTCTTTCCTCGGGTTGGGTGTACCGAGTTTCTTCAATACAAGTTACCACATTCTGATATGAAAGCCATTTGTTGTCTACGTTTATAATCTCAAATAAAAGTTAGAAAAACACATTTGGTTTGAGCGATATAAGCAAATTATTTTTTTCGTACACCATTGCGTATGGTTATTATTAATTTGTATGGCTTCTTTAATAAAGGCAATAAGAAGGCCGTTTTACTTGAGACATTAAAAAAGGATGGCAGATAATGAAATGCACAATATTTTCCTTTCTTTTAGGGTTCATAACTCAACCTTTGGTGAACATTAAAACTAATGCGTTACATAAAATTGTCCGTCCTTCCGATTTAATTATCGAAAATTTACATTGTTTCTATCTGTTTGTATACTCACCATCATTGCATGGAGGGTATACTACTATTTTGTTGATTTTATTTTATTTCACCCAAAGTAAGGAATACAGTTCAGGTCTATATCTCTTAGACAGTTTTGTCGATTTTTTTTTATATTACCATTTTTTTCTCTTACAAAGTTTTGTCGATTTTTTTTATCACCATTTTTTTTCTCTCTACAAATGTTTAACCAGAATTTCGTGTTTGCTCAAATTTTCCTTACCATTCAAATATCTTTTCTTTTAATCGAAATAATTAAGTTTTCTCCATTTTTTATAAGAAATTTCAATATTCCCCCTTACAAAAAAACTCGTTAACAGTCTGTCGCCATAGCTCATGATTGATAGGATCGACCATTTGCCATCAATCATACTAGGCAGACATTTGGGACTAGTTTAAAAAGATTTTCTTTACTACTTTAAGTCATAAAAAAAATATTTGTATTCTTCGCTTGCCTGGCAATATAATCAGAAGGCTTTTGAAGTTTTCCTTTGCCAAAGCATTTTAGAGTTTTTGAGGTTTAGATAGATAGTGTGGCTCTGCCATTCATTCTCGACCCTATGGACCCTAATCCTTTATAGTCCTCTAAATATCCTTTAGTGTTTGGGCCATATAACCTCTGCCGTTATCAGCATGCATGGGGAAAAATGGTTAACAGTGAAATTAGTACGGAAAGCCTAAAGCGTTGATAATATTTTATTACATTTAAAATAGCATTAAAATTTACAAAACACTCACACACACACACCCACACTAGCTTACAACAAAAGTAACTGATATCCAAAAAAAAAACTGCACCAGCATTGCCTTAACAAAAGGTTTAGATGAGGTTTTCGAGGGAAACAACGCCATGGGGTAGTAAGAAAAAAAAAATTTTATAAATCTGCAAATACATACGGCAGGGTCATCTTAAGACCCATTTTAAAACTGCTGGCTGCTTGGCAAGGGGAGCACCAGTGGGGTTTACTGTCATAAAAATATTTTTATGAAATTCTCCCCCCTTGCACACACTTTAATATGCATACGCATATCAAGCATAACCTTTTTATGAAAATCTCTGGGTGGCGGGTAGCCTATCTATGCATGTTTGCCAATGTTGGCGGTTCAACGTAATATTTGGCTATGGCTTGGAATTTTATGCTCTTTGTTTGACTGCCAAAGCACCATCGCTGTGGCTTACAAAAGGGTTCTTTTCCACTTTGCCAAATAAAATTAGATTGACTTTCGAAATGGGCCAAAGAGAGATTTGCCTGAGGTGTCAGGAAAAGGATACAAAGGGCTTTTGATTTACATGAGATCCCATTACAGAGGAAAATTAAATGGTTTAAGAAATGAAAACATTTTTCCAAATAATTTTATAAGGCCCCAGATAGGGAGAGAGAGGGAGAGAAGAAGGAAAAAATAATATTTTGCAGATTATTTTACTCACATATATTGCAACACAACAAAAGCAAATGTGTTTTGGCATATAAGGGAAGTAGAGAGCAAACAAAAACAAGTAAAGGAGTGCTAAGTTGGGCCGGGCCTAATCTTATATACCCTCCACCATGGATCACATTTTTCGAGTTCTTTCCCGGCATCTCTACTGAGGCAAAAAAAGAACAAAAGAAAAGATTTGCTCTGCTATTAGAGCGATATCAAGATATGGTCCGGTTCGAATCACAATCAAATTATATTTTGGAGACCTGTATAAAATATCAACCATTTCGAATAAGAATTGAGCCCCTTAGGGGCTCAAGAAGTAAAATAGAGAGATCGATTTATGTGGTAGCTGTTTGAGGCTATAGACCGATTCAGACCATACTAAGTACGTATGTTGATGGTCATGAGAGGATCAGTCGTACAAAATTTCAGGCGAATAGGATAATAACCATGTCCGCCCGTGGACCTTTAGAGGCTGAAGAGGTCAAGATCTAAGATCGGTTTATATGATAGCTATATCATCGCATTGACCGATTTGAACCTTATTTGAAACAGTTGTTGGATATCATAACAAAATACTTCGTGCAAAATTTCAGCCAAATCGGATAAGAATTGCGCCCTCTAGAGGCTCAAGAAGTAAAGATCCCAGATCGGTTTATATGGCAGCTATATCAGCTTATGGACCGATTTCGACCATACTAAGCACAGTTGTAGGAAGTCATAGCGAAATAAGTTGTGCAAAATTTCATTCCTATCGGACAAGAATTGCGACCTCTAGAGACTCAAGAAGTCAAGACCCAAGATCGGTTTATATGGCATGGTCATGCAAAATTTCAACCAAATCGGATAAGAATTGCGCACTCTAGAGGCTCAAGAAGTCAAGACCCAAGATCGGTTTATATGGCAGCTATATAAGGTTATGGACGGATATCATAACAAAACACGTCGTGCAAAATTTTATTCAAATCGGACAAAAATTGCGACCTCTAGAGGCACAAGAAGTCAAGATTTATAATCGGTTTATATGGCAGCTATATCAGGTTATGGACCGATTGGAACCATACTTGGCGCAGTTGTTGGATATCATTACAAAACATGTCGTGCAAAATTTCATTCCAATCGGATAGGAATTGCGCACTCTAGAGGCTAAAGAAGTCAAGACTCAAGATCGGTTTATATGGCAGCTTTATCAGGTTATGGACCGATTTGAACCATACTTGGCACAGTTGATGGGTAGTATAACAAAATTTCATTCAAATCGGAAAAAAATTACGACCTCTAGAGGCTCAAGAAGTCAAGACCCAAGATCGGTTAATACGGCAGCTATATCAAAACATGGACCGATATGGCCCATTTACATTCCCAACCGACCTTCACTAATATAAAGTATTTGAGCAAAATTTCAAGCGTCTAGCTTTACTCCTACGAAAGTTAGCGTCCTTTCGACAGACAGACCGACAGATGGACGAACAGACTAGCAGACAGACGGGCGGACATGGCTAGATCGACAAAATGTAACGACGATCAAGAATATATATACATTATGGGGTCTCAGACGAATATTTCGATTAGTTACAAACAGAATGACGAAATTAGTATACCCCCCATCCTATGGTGGAGGGTATAAAAAGATGAAAATAGAGCAAAATTACATATTAACAGAGAAAGATAAAATAAAAGAGCTGTGCTTTTACCACTTTTGTAATACCCTATTGCCTTTATTTTTAAAACTTGTATACAAAAGAAAATAGAACAAAACTGAGTTTAGAGATTTAGTAGCTGTGGTTTTACCTTTTTATAACAAAATAAGCAATTTTTGTATCATACTCAGATTTTAGAACGGAAGGACGGACGGCATTAGTCAACAAAAAGATCATGCTAATTATTAAAGGCTGAACTATGTGACTTTATCTCATGGGAAATATTGCTAGCTGTCATTCCGTATCATGCGCTTTTCCTTTATCAAGTTAAATGGTCGCGTTATAGCCCTTATTTTCCAATGCCATGGAAATTAATAATAATCATACGCAATGGTGTACCATTTAAGTAATTTTAAAATTTCTCGAAAACCAAACGTACTGTAGATTTTTTTTTTTTAATTTAATTTACAAACAGGAAGGAAAGACTAAAGTCGAGCAAAGCCGACTGTATTATAACATTCAGCACAGAGTCTGCCTACTACTATTTAGCAAATGTGAAAGCAATAACATTTTATAACGATGCCACAAATTATGGCTACTATTGCCATAAAAGCTCATATCAGATATATATGGAGGCTATATCTAAACTTGGACCAATTTTATTGAAATGAACGAACGTCAAATCAAACACCTCTTTGTAAAGATCGGACCTAAATTGTGGCTGCTACAGCCATAATAATGCATATTGAAAGATATATATGGGAGCTACATCTAAAAATGGACCAATTTTTTGGGGACAAGTTGAGAATTTAGTTCAACACCTCATGATCGCTTTTTGAAAGATGAGACCATCTTTATGCATATTGGATAAATGGTATATATGGAAGCTACATCTAATCTTTGACCGCTTTTGATGAAATTTTGCGGAAAAGTAGAAACGTCAAATGAAACAGCAAACGCAAAATTTTTTATAGCACTAAAATTGTGGCTTCTACAGCCATAATATTTCATAGCGGATGAAAGATATATATATATATATATAGGAGCTATATCTAAAATTGAACCGATTTTGATGAAATTTTGCGGAGATTTTGCAAAGATCGGACTAAAATTGTGACTGCTACAGTCATAATAGCTCACATCGGATGTATATGGGAGCTTTATCCAAATCTGGATTGATTCTTTCCAAAATCAGTAGCGTTCGTCCTTGATCCAAAGAAATTGCATATGCAAAATTTGATGGTAATCGGATAAGAAATGTTACCTGTACCTTGATTACAATAATTCATGGACAGACAGACAGACGAACATAGCTAAATCGAAACAGGAAGTAATTCTAAGCCGATCGGTAAACTTAATGAGGTCTGGCTCGTCTCCTTCTTAACGTTGCAAACAATTGCACAAAATTATAATTTTTAATGAAAATATGTGTACGCTTTCTGGAAGGAAAATTGTGTAGAAAATGGAAAGGGTCTTGTGCTAAAATAAACTCTCATCATTATTTAATTTTTGCCTATAATATGAAACCTTAATTGTATAAGCAAACAAAAAAAAGAACATAATAGAATTTTTAGATTAAAAACCTGTGTTTTTATCACTTTTATAGTACTATATGCAATTTATGTATCATATTCAAAGATTAGAAAAGAAGGACGGACGACATTCTTCAACCAGAAAATCATTCCGATTATTGAATGTTGACCTGTGTGACTTTATTTTATGGGGAATATTGTCAACTATCTTTATTTGTTACATATTTTCCCTGCATCAGTTAAAATAGTGCCGCTAGAGCCTTTATGTGTAAAATCCCTCAAAATTAATAATACTCATACGCAATGGTGTACCAATTAAGTAATTTTAAAATATCTCGAAAACCACAGGCACTATTGAAATTTTTGTTTTACATTTTTTTACAATAGCCCTTGGGCCTTCCTAATTGCTTCGATAACAAAAGTATGTCTTATAGAAATCCCTTCTCGCTGTATGTTGATTGATGTAAAAATTAAAATTCGGTAAAATTCCAATACAATTTTTTTTTTTGTTTCATCATAGAAAAATATTATGAATTTTTTATTTATTTTTATTTGTCCATTCACATAATTTTCTAAATATTCTTCGCTTCATTACATTTATCTAACCCCATTCGTATGTGTTTATGTGCATGCTCACAAGGCAAAATATTTATGTAACAGGAATTCACAAAGAGTTTCCACTACACATTTTTTTACTAACTTTGAACAAACTGCAGATAACTTCTGGCCAACTAAGCTGCATTCATGAAAACAAAATAAATTAAAATAAATTATTTATTTATATAACAGAAAGAAAAAAACATCATTTATCCAACTCATAACAAAATGCCACATTTGTGAACATGAAGCAAAATTTATGTTGGCTTATATTTGTTTTGTGTTGTGCAATGTTTTTTTTTTCCAAAAATTTAAGGAAGCAAATGCCGTTACCCATTATCTCAATTTGTTTTTTGTATGGCATTCTAAGCAAATTCAATTATATTTAATATTTGTATATACAAATTTCTTATTTCAATTTATTTCTTAGATATTTTTTAATTTCTTGGCAGGCATTCGTAGTGCAAATGACATTTTTCTGCAGGAATAGCAAATGGGATTCTATGCTTTGGTTTAAATTAAATTTTATGCCCACAAACCAGTTATAGGGAGATATTTATGTTATATTTGAATGTCTGATTCCAACCGTAACTTAAAGGTAGTGAAAACAACTCTAACCACGTCCTCCAGAGTCGAATGCCCCTGGATAATGTGTAGCTGTGATACAAGCCATCTATGTCTGAGGCCTTAGACCATATGTGATGCTCAACGTAGCCCTGTTCATATGATTTTGGAAATCAGGTGGGGAAAAATTAGGTAATTCTCGTTAGGACTTGGCGATAGACAGGTTCCCTGGCTTTGGGAGTTATCTCTGCTTGTGTCAGAATGTCAAATACACCTGAGAGATGGAGAGCCACGAAAACCCTACCACAGGAAGGCGAAAGATTTTCGTCCTCTTTGTCTGCCATCCTTTATGCTGAAGACTCTTGAGAGGTTTGTAGAAACATCTTTTAGCCTACAGTGGAACCTGTCTCCTTGGGAGGAAAGAATGTTCCATTTACAGAAAGCTCAAAATACCTGGGTATTTTGCTAGACAGGACATTGAACTTCAAATCCAACATTTTTGAAAGGGCAAGAAAGACAACTCTTGCCCTATATACCTACAAGAGAGCCATTGGCAAAGGTTGAGGGTTTAGACCTTGTGTCATGCATTGGGTATATACTGCAGTTGTCAGACTTATAATGCTATATGGTGTTGTGGTCTGGTGGACGGCGCTTCAAAAGTCCATCTACTGCTCAATACTTAACCGAATCCAAAGGATGTCTTGTTTGTGCATCACAGCCGCACTGAGGAGGACACCTTTTTGAGGCACTGAGATGGTCGCGTATGCTAATGACGTGGCATTTGCGACTAGGGGAAAGTTTCCCAGCACTCTAAGAGATATACTTCAGGAAGCTCTAAGTGCATCAGCAAAGTGGGCAGTAATCCATGCAAGACAGAAGTAGTTCTCTTCAACAGGAGATACAAGTTGCCTACAGTGGAGCCGGTCTTCTTGGGTGGAGAGAATGTTTCATTAACAGAGTGTTTTGCTGGACAGAAAATTGAACTTCAAATCCAATATTTTGGGAAGGACAAGAAAGGCAACTCTTGCCCTTAATACCTGCAAGAGAGGCATTGGTAAAGTTTGAGGGTTTAGACCGCGTGTCATGCATTGGGTATATACTGTAGTTGTCAGACTTATAATGCTATATGGTGTTGTGGTCTGGTGGACGGTGCTTCAAAAGTCCACCTACTGTTCAATACTCAAGCGGATCCAAAGGGTGGCTTGTTTGTGCACCACAGCCGCACCGAGGAGGACACCCTTTTGAGGTACTGAATTTAATGCTACATCTTATGCCTCTGGACATTGTGTTTAGACAAATTGCAGGAGCCTTCTCACTGGTCATGTAACGGCTAAGGAAACTGTGTTATCCTTGATACAATATCCGATGTTCCAGGCAGCGGCTCAGGTAGGCTGTAACCTGAGCCTCTTTTTGATTCCTGACAGAACCGATTGGAACTACGATATCCCTGGTAACAGAAGTTACATAGACTTCTATACGTATGGTTCCAATCTAAAAAAACCAGGTGGGCTTTGGGGTGTACTCTAAAGATCTAAAACTGGTCATATGGAAAAGGTTACCCGACAACTGCAGTGTGTATCAATCGGAGATCCTTTCTATTGAGGAAGTGGTGGAATGGCTAAGATGTAATTTCATAACGACGATTGGCATAACTATCTTCCCAAACAGCCAGGCAGCCATTAAATCCCTGAAGAACGTGTTTATGAACATAAAAACGGCTCCCGACTTTCGCAGACCTCTCAACGAGATGGCTGAACAGTACAAAATTTACCTGTTCTGGGTGCCGGGGCACAGAGATATCCCAGGGAACTGTAAAGCGGACGAGCTTGCGCGACTAGGAACTACCCTACACTGGAATCTGTGGCTATGCCTCTAGCGACATGTAAGCTAAGTTTTCAGGACCAGGCCCGAAGAACAACGAATGATAATTGGTCACAAAGAGGGGGCTGTGAGCATTCCTAAACTATGTGGCCTAATCAAGACTTGAAGAGGTCTACCGCTTTGCTGTCATTGGCTAGAACAGACTCAGTCTCAGTCATTGTGTCCATCATGACAGGTCACTGTCTAATCGGAATACATGCTGACAGACTAAAGGTTGTCAGCAACGACTTTTGCAGAAGCTGCGAGGACATCGAAGAAGAAGGGACTATAGAACACCTTCTGTGTGTGTGTGTCCCGCACTAGCATTCAAAAGGAGTTCCACTTTAGGTTCTGATTTCTTTAACAGCAGTCAGAAGGAATTCTACACTGTCTAATCGGAATACATGCTGACAGACTGAAGGTTGTCAGCAACGAGGACATCGAAGAAGAAGGGACTATAGAACACCTTCTGTGTGTGTGTGTCCCGCACTAGCATTCAAAAGGAGTTCCACTTTAGGTTCTGATTTCTTTAACAATCTGTCTGATTTAGCGGATGTGAATTTAAAAGCTATTGGGATTTTTAAAGCGATCTGGATGGTTCAACGGTAGGAACACTCGAAGGCATCTTCCTTCTTCTGTTCCTGTGGTATCACAATGGACGAAAACGTCTAAGTGAGTCTGATGACAGACTGCCACTTAAACCTAAGCTAACAACCTAACCAAGTCCTAGGTGAATCAGGACCAATTTTTAGACAAATTTTTACAGAATCACATTTTCTGAAATTTTACTTAATTTTTGATTCCAAATCAATAGATGCTCAATTGCCACCTAGTCTCAATAGGTGATAGTTCAGAATGAAACAATTACTCTTAGATATTCATGTTTTTTATACCAGATTATCTGAAAAAACGTTTTTATCATCCTTTAAAATAGTTTCAAACAAAAATTTGAGATTTTATTTGCCTTAAAGTTTTTTTTTTGCAATTTCCATTATCAAATAATAGATCATATCCATTTCTTTGCAAGTTTTTGCGAAAATTCTTCTCACCTCCGTTTTCTGGCCACACAAAGAATGCTCGTATATCCTCCAAGCGCTTTTTTTCAACATACAAAAATAAAATTTCCCTTTAGTCACAGATGACAATAGAAATAGTTCAACGGTCTAGGTTGCAATGCTTTTCTTTCCAAAAAAAAAAAAACGAAACCATAGCTTGTCGCCTTTCACTTTAAGCAACTATATCCCCCTCACAACTGTTGGTGTGCTATCATCGATAAGAATTTTTGTTTGGCCTTTGTAATAGCGAACATCAGGAAGGAAGCACCAAAAACTTCTTGCACATTTTTTTTTTCTCGGTATACTGCAGCCACCGTTGTTGTTGACAAGCACAAAACGTGAAATTTTTGGTAAAATCTAGAGAGGAAAAAAAAATGTAAACTTTTTTGACCCCAGGAAATATATGGGACGAAAAAACGGAAAATGCTAAGAAATACCCAAAGGAAAGTCAGTTTTTGTGTTTGCTTTGAAGGAGAAAGATGGCACACAACTAATGTACATGCAAATACATTAGCAAACCCTAAGAAAATATTTGCATACTTTTAGGCGCCCTTTATTCAAAGAAGCAAGACAAAATTGTTTGCCTACTGCAGTGGCTGGCAGATAATAGGAGAGTTCGCTTGCTTAAAAGTTTGTGTAACTGCTAACTGTCCCAAAATTTCTGCAAAATCGGATAATAAAAGCGCCTTTTATGGGCCCAAATCCTTAAATCGAGATAGTGGTCTATATGGCAGCTATATCCAAATCTGAGCGGATCTGGGCCAAATTGAAGAAGGAAGTC
>NC_081554.1:184949037-184954253 GCF_963082655.1 Stomoxys calcitrans | reverse complement strand
ATATCATATCATATCATATCATATCATATCATATCATATCATATCATATCATATCATATCATATCATATCATATCATATCATATCATATCATATCATATCATATCATATCAATATCATATCATATCATATCATATCATATCATATCATATCATATCATATCATATCATATCATATCATATCATATCATATCATATCATATCATATCATATCATATCATATCATATCATATCATATCATATCATATCATATCATATCATATCATATCATATCATATCATATCATATCATATCATATCATATCATATCATATCATATCATATCATATCATATCATATCATATCATATCATATCATATCATATCATATCATATCATATCATATCATATCATATCATATCATATCATATCATATCATATCATATCATATCATATCATATCATATCATATCATATCATATCATATCATATCATATCATATCATATCATATCATATCATATCATATCATATCATATCATATCATATCATATCATATCATATCATATCATATCATATCATATCATATCATATCATATCATATCATATCATATCATATCATATCATATCATATCATATCATATCATATCATATCATATCATATCATATCATATCATATCATATCATATCATATCATATCATATCATATCATATCATATCATTCATATCATATCATATCATATCATATCATATCATATCATATCATCCTCTCTTTTCTCTCTTTCTTTGTCAATCTACTTGACATTCCATCATACCTATTATGGACAGGAAATTATTTCGTCAAAAACACATTTTTCTTGTGATACAAAAAACTTTTTTTTCTTTTTCTCTTCAAGAATAAAATCAGAAGAGGTGAAAATATTTGATTTTGACAGCAGAAGTCAAAAATGAAATGCTTCAAATGATGATATGCTTGCTAAAGAAACAACACATTGAGAGGGAAGGTAAAAAAGCTGTCCTACGGCACCTTTAGACTTTAGATTCAGTTGTAATTTCCCATTGTCTGGAGGGAAATTGAATTTTTTGTATTGAACACTGGCGGCTATTCTGAAGGCCCTTTACACGTAGGTAAAGTCTTTCTTAGTTGTATTAAATTGACATTAACCAAGAATTCAAGGTTTTATTTCTCAATCGCTGCCTGCGACAGACGAACGGCGGCGAATAGGTTGAATTAAAATTCCATGGCGATCAAAAATAACGTTGACCAATATTTCGATGTGTTACAAACGGAATGACGAAGTTAGTATACCCCCATCTAATGGTAGAGGGTAAAATAAACTTACCGCCTTAGCGGTATATTTGCCACTAATAATTGTCTGTGAATCAAAATGCTCCTCACAATAATGGGAAAATATTTAAATGCTCACATTTTTTATTATCCTGTAACATCTCAAGGACATGCTGGCCATGAAATTTTCAAATTAATTTTTCTTTTTCAGTTAAACACTAGAAGCTCAAAAACCATCGGTGAGCTTGTTTAGAGACGTTACGAGCAGGGTCATAACATTCGTTCATGGTACTAAAGGTACGAATTTTCACATTAGTTTAACAACAATGTGGCAAAAGACAATGTCAAAATAATTTTATTGTCGGTTTGTTTGCAACAATTTCCTGCATGCAAGGCATGTCCTTTTTATTCAAAATTAATGACTGGTAATTTTATATTTCAAATGCTCATACTTCAATGAGAATGGGTGGCAACGTTTTGAACTTGAAATGGCGACTGCCTTTATGGTGAAGAGATAGGCGGAATATGGAACAAACAGGCATTTGGAAAGGATTAGCATATAGACCAACTAATAGTTAGGAGAATAATATTAACAAACATTTTTAATCGTCGCAAAATTTCAATGTTGGAGCCCACCGTGGCGCAGAGGTTGGCATGTCCGCCTATGACACCGACCGCTTGGTGTCGCTATGCAGCACGCCGCTTGAACTCAGTTTACAAAAGGAGGTCCTTATCATTGAGCTTAAATTTTAATCGTACTGCTCTCACAGATATGAGAGAAGTATCCCCTGTTCCGTAACGAAATGTTCATGGTAAATTTTGTTAGTATTTAAGCCAATATCCTTGTCCATGGAAGATTTTGTTAGTATTTCAAGCCAATATACATGTCCGTCTGTCTGTTGAAATCATGCTACAGTCTTTAAAAATAGAGATATTGAGCTAAAACTTTGCACAGATTCTTTAATTGTCCATAAGCAGGTTAAGTTCGAAGATGGGCTATATCGGACTACATCTTGATATAGCCCCCATATAGACCGATCCGCCGATTTAGGGTCTTAGGCCCACAAAAGCCACATTTATTAACCGAGTTTGCTAAAATTTGGGTCAGTGAGTTGCGTAAGGCCCTTAAAGAACCTACCTCACTTTGGCCCAGATCGGTACAGATTTGGATATAGCTGCCATATAGACCGATCCCTCGATTAAGGGTCTTAGGCCCATAAAAGCCACATTTATTATCTGATTTTGCTGAAATTTGGAAAGGTCAGTTGTGTTAAGCCCTTTAATGTCATTGGTTAATTTGGCCCAGATCGGTCCAGATTTGGATATAGCTGCCATATAGGCCGATCCTTCGATTTAGGGTCTTAGGCCCAAATAGGCCCACATTTATTATCAGATTTTGCTGAAATTTGGAACAGTGAGTTGTGTTAGGCCCTTTGACATTCTTCGTTAATTTGGCCTTAATCGGTACAGATTTGGATATAGCTGCCATATAGACCGATCCTCCGATTTAGGGTCTTGATCCTATAAAAGCCACATTTATTATCCGATTTTGCAGAAATTTGGGACAGAGGGTTGTGTAGGGCCCCTTGACATCCTTCGTTAATTTGGCTCAGATCGGTCCAGATTTGGATATAGCTGCCATATAGACCGATCTCTCGATTTAAGGTTTTGGGCCCATAAAAGGCGCATTTATTGTCCGATTTCTCTGAAATTTGAGATAGTGAGTTATGTGAGGCTCTTCGACATCCTTGGTCAATTTTGCTCAGATCGGTACAGATTTGGATATAGCTGCCATATAGGCCGCTCCTTCGATTTCGGGTCTTAGGCCCATAAAAGCGACATTTATTATCCGATTTTGCTGAAATTTGAGGCAGTGAGTTGTCTTAGGCCCATCAACATTCTGCCTTAATTTTGCTCAAATCGGTACAGATTTGGATATAGCTGCCATATAGACCGATCCTCCGATTTAGGGTCTTTGGCCCATAAAAGCCACATTTATTATCCGATTTTGCTGAAATTTGGAACAGTGAGTTGTGTTAGGCCTTTTAATATCCTTCGCTAATTTGGCCCAGATCTGTCCAGATTTGGTTATAGCCGCCATATAGGCCAATCCTCCGATTTAAGGTCTTAGGCCTATAAAAGCCCCATATATTAGCCGATTTTGCTGAAATTTGAGACATTAAGTTGTCTTAGGCCCTTACACGTTTTTCTTTAATTTGGCCTTGATCGGTACAGATTTTGATATAGCTGGCATATAGACCGATCCTCCGATTTCGGGTCTAAGGCTCATAAAAGCCACATTTATTATCCGATTTTGCTGAAATTTGGTATAATGAGTTGTGTTAGGCCCTTTGACATCATTCGTTTATTTGGTCTTGATCGGTCCAGATTTGGATATAGCTGCCATATAGACCGATCACTTGATTTAAGGTTTTAAGCCCATAGAAGCCACATTTATTATCCGATTTTGCTGAAATTGAGGACAGTGAGTTGTGTTAGGCTCTTCGATATCCTTCTTCAATTTGGCCCAAATCGGTCTAAATTTGGATATAGCTGCCATATAGACCGATCCTCCGATTTAAGATTTTTGGGCCATAAAAGGCGCATTTATTGTCCGATTTCGCTGAAATATGAGACAGTGAGTTGTGTTAGGCCCTTTGACATCATTCGTTTATTTGGTCTTGATCGGTCCAGATTTGGATATAGCTGCCATATAGACCGATCTCTTGATTTAAGGTTTTGGGGCCATAAAAGGCGCATTTATTGTCCGATATCGCCGAAATTTGGAACAGTGAGTTAAGTTAAGCCTCTCGACATACTTCTGCAATATGACACAGATCGGTTCAGATTTGGGTATAGCTGCCATATAGACCGATTTCTCGGTTTTAGGTTTTGGGTCCATAAAAATTGAGGACAGTTAGTTATGTTAAGTCCTTCGACATACTTCTGCATTATGACACAGATCGGTTCAGATTTGGGTATAGCTGCCATATAGACCGATCTTTCGGTTTTAGATTTTGGGCCATAAAAGGCGCATTTATTTTCCGACGGCGCAGAAATTTGGGACAGTGAGTTATGTTAAGTCCTTCGACATTTTTCTGCAACTTGGCCCAAATCGGTCTAGGTTCGGTTATAGTTGCCATCCGATTTTGACACAGTGACTTATGTTAGGATTTTCGACATCCGTGTCCTACATGGTTCAGATCGGTTAATGTTTAGATATATCCACTAAAAAGACCAATATTTTGTTATACACAATTGAACAATGACTTGTACTTATTTGTATTTGGTTCATTTCGATATAGCTGCTATGAGGCATAAGATATACATTTTTCACCGTATTTTGACGAAAGGTTTTTTACATATATACCCGAGGTGGTGGGTATCCAAAGTTCGGCCCGGCCGAACTTAGCACGCTTTTACTTGTTTTTTTTATATCCTCTTCTAAGATAAGATAAAAATCGATTTTCTAAGAATTTTTTCGTTTTCCAACATTAACTCATCCAACATAAAAAAGGGGTGGAGGAAAGAAATAAATTGCAGTTTAATCCACCATTTGCCATAAAGACAGACATTCGCCTTTGGATGGGTTTTTTGTGGCATTTTCCCATTGTTATCTTTGTTGGTGATTTTCCTATTTCCTGGTTTTGTCATTTTACCATGGATTTCCATTTCACATTTGCCAAATAGACGTACATATATAACATATATAAATTTCAACGTCAGACACACGTTGACATCCAATGAAATTGCAAAATATGAATTTTTATATGGAACCTAACTCTAAACCAGCCTTCACCACCTTTATCCGAAAAAGCAACAACAACAACACACCCCTACAATTTGCAAGCATTAACATTTTTTAGCCATATTTTCCATAAGTCGATTCCTATCGCCAAGTCAGCATACAGCCATACACTTGAGCTATAAATATCACAGCGTGACTCCCTATTTTGC